>NW_022883344.1:0-26875 GCF_011952255.1 Bombus vosnesenskii | reverse complement strand
GCGTAATGATCCTTCGTTTGAATTAGCCATTGTTTTACGAAACAGAGAATATATTTACGCGAATAAACAAGATTTTACAAAATATTATGAATAATGAGTTTAATAAATAATAAGATTAACAAACGATAAGTTTAACTAATAATTAGATTAAAGATTAATAAGTTTAACGAACAATAAGAGGAACGAATAATATGTCTTACGAATAATGAATTTAACGTATAATGAGATTAACGATCGATAGGTTTCACGAATAATGAATTTAATTAACGCTATTAACAATGTTCCGAGGTTCAAACGAATCCACGGTCAACGGGATAACTCTTTACTATGTGTAGAATAATTTTAAACACAAAATACAATTGCTGAGACACTCGGTAAATTGCTCGATGTATCACTTTCCAAGGGGATCACACGAATGAATATCTGATGAAAATCTTTTTCGCTATACGACTGCATTTGTTTGTTGTATACTCTTTGGAAACATCGAGAAAGATTCAAACGCTGTTACTAGGCAGTTTCTGTCTGGAGATTGATTCCTAATACAACGTGTGTCCCATTATATCGACATCTCTAAAGTACAATTCTATGTGATTTCTAGGGAGAACAATACAACCGATCCACACCTTCGTCAGGCAAAACGTTTATCCCGTGACCGTGGCTACGTTCGACCAGTTGTCACCTCGAACCCACTTTCGCTTTCACAAATATCAAACAATTACAAATGACAATTGCTTAATTACAGTTATGATAAAATCTAGGCTAAAGCATTAGAAGGCTTCCTCAAAATTGCGAAGAGAAGGCTCCGGTTTTCCTTTCATCTCCGACATATATAATACAAGGATATAATACAACCGAACATTTTAAACTTAGCCTATAGCGCGTGCGCGCACACACACGCACACATATGACACACATGACACACATGCGCGCACACACATGCGCGCATACACACATGCACACACATGCGAATGATTTCTCGAACGATAATCCATTTATTTATATTTTTCAATATCTGTCCTTACGATTGCGTATTTATTTGTTCCACGTATCATATTTATCTATTTGCATAACTGTAGGTGACATTTTTTTTTAACAATTTTGCTAATATTTCATAACTTTTTAATTCATATTTCAAAGTGGTAACAGGTGTTTCTTTCTTTTCAAGTCTCCTCCATATCGGGCTTATTTCTACTAGCCACGCTTGCTTACAAAGCAATTTTATATCTGCACAAGAATATCTTTCAGTACATTTTACTATGTGGTTTACAATATCTGTATTTTCTAATAAGTGGTTGCTAAGGTATAATTTGAATATACCAAGTCGAGCAACTTCATTGGGTTATGATACGTATATTTGCTTTTCGAGACGCCTGGGTAAAGCTGCATCAATGCCCCTAATAACATATTTACAATAAATATTATCGTTCTATTATACTAATAATAATGAAGGAATACTTCAAACAACACAATAACATATTTGGAATTTGGAGAAATATTACGATATTTTCTACTTAGAAAACATTGAAATAACGTGATATACGTACCAAGGGGAATTAGTTGTAGCCAGAAGAACTACATTAGAATTCTCATTAGACACTAATCCATCCAATCTAGAAAGAAGTTCTGATCTGAATCTCTTTGCAGGTTCAGACAATATACAGCCTCCTTTATTTGTGGCGATCCAGTCAATCTCGTCGATAAAAATAATTGTAGGCGAATGACTATAGGCAAGTTCAAATAAAACCTGTTCAGTTTAACAAATGTATTATTCATTAAATATTATATTCGAAATTCCTTAAATTCATTGCCTCATCACGAATATGATATCATTTCGTTTTCCAAACAACTATTCTATTTATATATAAATGACGAAAAATAAAATCAAATCTTTTTATACCTAGAATCCCTCCTTCATAGACAAAGGAACAAAGAAACTTACATAGACAAAGCAACTTACACGTATATACTTCTCGGAATCGCCTCTCCATTTGCTGACCAATGAGCTGGCAGTTATGTTAAAAAAGGTGCAATGGCATTCTGTCGCGACTGCCTTCGCTAACTTCGTTTTCCCTGTTTTGTATACTTCTTGTAAACATGTACAGAAATGAAAAGAATACGAGTATCTTACCTGTACCAGGTGGGCCGTACAGCAAAATACCTTTCCAGGAGGAAAACGGGCCATCAAAAAAGATATGATACTTAAGGGGATACACAACGGCCTCCTTAACAGCGGTTTTACATTCCTCTAGGCCTATAACGTCATCCCAATGTACATTTAATTTGTTTACTATGATCTCCTGTGACGATACAAAGATAAAATGGCGTCTTCTTAAGTAAGTGTTACGTAATTTGATATTTGAAGCGTTACTGAAATCACGTCATCGTCGATATACGTTGGACGGTTTATCGACAGGAATTTTATCGTTTAAAAGCTTTACGATACGTATATTAATCGAAAATAACTTACGCATGAGATGTCCTCAGCCTTGTAATTCCGGATTATCTGAATAAAGCTTTTCAATGCATTTCAATATCTTCGATTGCATGGATTGTTCCATTGGGACGTTAAATAGCTCTTCTGATGAACGTCCATCACTCTCATTGGGGAATATTGACGTCACTGTCATTGCGAGATTAATATGATTCGTATTGTCATCAGTTATCTTCTGCTGTAGATTCCTCTCTTTCACAGGCTCACTTCTCGCTTGTTTACTAACAGATTTGGCTTTTGTCTCAATACTTCTACAAACACTGGATCATATTGTAATACGATACGTTGAATACGATACGTTGAATACGATACGTTGAATACGATACGTTGAATACGATACGTTGAATACGTTGAATACCGTTTAATATCGTTAAATAATTTAAATTCTTACGTTTTGCTTGCATTTGTCACTTCCCTCGTCATTTCCCTTCCAGTTATTTTCTTACACAATATGGGATATTTTTGAAATTTCATCTTGTAATAATTTTCATACTCTGCAACGATAATTTCCAAATCGATGTTGTCGCAAACCCGATGTTCGGGAGATAGACGAGCTTCCCGGAATAATACATCGCTAACGTCTATATACATAAAAAATGTAGTTTTTAATTAATTATAGTTTTTAACTAATTAAAAATATTTTTCGCAATGACTGAACACTATAAGATAACCATCAAACAACTGTTTTATCTCTAGGTAAGACAGGCAAAAGAATGTATTTACTATATAAATCCTCGAAGATAATTTCTTGTCTTCTGCTTTTTAATTTCCAATTTTTAGATGGATAAGAATAATTTGAATTTATACTTCATATATTTGTTTATAACTAGTTAATCTACATAATCGATTGAGTTATTCTTAACTACTGAATTACCGATGTCGAATTTTCAAATTTGGTTTCGCCTTCTCTCTCCATGATGTCCACTGATTTCTATTTCGATTGGTCACTGACACTATTCAAAAGAATTGGAACTAGGAATATATTTCAATTATAATATACTCACCCATTGTGTTCCAAATAATCACATACAAGGTATAATATGTTCCGATGACGTTCCGAAATACGACTCTCCTCCTAATATAATTATTTTTTCATTACAATAATATAAGGTTTTTCATGTAATTTTTTGTTACATTTGCGAATTCAACGAGTTACACATGATTTTTCATGAAACACGAACGTTAAAAATATTTGATACAGCCTAATTATAAAAATTGTTAGAAGCAAAAGTCATAGATACTATGTGCGAGTATCGCATGAAACGAACAGCTATTAAGAGAACTGCAGCAATATTACAAATCAAATAACAAAACACACTCGTCTGTGACGTGGAAATCTCTAAAATCTAAAATCTAGAATATTCCTTACCTTTTTTCGCAGATTATAAAATATCTTATTCATACTACCTTGCATCGATAAATCACCGTTCATAGTGACACTTTCAAATCGCCTATCGTTTCTCAATGGATACGAGAATTTCCGTTTATTACTTTAAAAACAACCCGTCCATTACGTTTCTCTTAAAAAAATTCTTTCAACTCCGTTGAAAACCGAGCATCAAACAAGAGACAAACGATTTGTTGTCATGGAAATGTTTGGTTCACACATAAGCAACGCACAAATATAATGATAGAATAGCTGAGTATGTGTACTGTATAGTAAGATGGATGCAACATGGAAATAGAAAGAGAACACCATGTATAGATACTTCCTGTCCTTGTTTAATCAGGCATGCACACTAGTGGACACTGACGCTGCTCGTATACCGCTGTTACATATTTCCTGTACAAGTGCGCGTCATTAGACAAGGACGGAACATCCTCTCTCTACTTCTCTATCGCGTTTTTAGTTCGCTCACGCGCTCTGTACTTATATCTATTACATTTCCACCATAAGCAGCGGCCGTGCAGTGACTTACAAAAGTTCCGAACGGTTCCATCCTGGGCGGACGGTTAATTGCGTTCGGTACTTCGAGGCAGGAAGGTGAGTACAGAATCGCTCCTCTTAGTACTCTTATTAGAAGTGTTATCATCGAATATAAGTTTTTTCAATAAATTCTTATCGTTTTACAATCTTTCTAGAATACAATGACGTCAGCAATCGATCATTTTCGCGAATTTATTGTAAATTAATTGGGGGAATATCTGGAGTTCTTTATCGGTTTCGACTGTAAAATCAGCAACTATTCGAATTTTTCATTCATAATTGTGACATTTTCGACTCTTCCGTTGCCAAGACCCTCTTGAGAGATTTTTGGCACGTTCCATCACCCTTGTTAAACGAGTGCACATTGGTGGATATATTGATTTTAAAAACCAATACGTGTACGAGATTTATTATCTCACTGGGACAAAGAAATCCGTTTTATTCGCGAATTTTCCGTGTTTCTTCTTAATTTTCATGAGTGTCTGGCGCGGAGCATTATTTGAATGAACTTTTCATCGTTCAGATTATATTTCGTTTAAAAAGATTGAAATTGATGCCGAGAAGAAATGAAACAAGGTGCTCGGGCATTCTTTCGTTTCCCGGGGAAAGAGAAATATGAAAAAAACGGTCGTTCTTCCTTCTGCCATTTTCGTCCATTACCAAAATGGTATGACCCAAGTTATACAGTTAACAGTTAACAATTTGTGAAACAAATTAATTTCGTTTTATTGTTGGAAACAAATTAGTTGGATTTTTCTTTTTTTAGCAGTTTTTGCCAGAGTTGACCTGACGTGCTACTTCAGTTTCCATCTTCGCTTCTCGAAACTTCCAACGTCCTTGGTGTTGGAGTCTCCTTGCCCAGGTGAGTACATAGCTTCTAGATACTCGTCGCTGTTCATCCTTACGAGCCTCTCGAGCTTTAGTTGTCAATTGTTATCGTTAAAGGAAGAGAAGCTCGCGACAGATGTTATCGAACAAATCGTTTATTCTCGAAAAGTTCGAACTTGTTCGTTGCGTTTGAATATATATGGACGGACGCCATTTTTCATGACATCATCATGATTTGTCATGTCGTGAGTATAGCTTTTGACTACCATATGTTTGTGATTTATGTGAAATTTGACCACTATACCGTGATAGAATAATATTTCCAATGAATTATAAATATTTTACATTGTGAATTATAAATATTTGTTACAAATTATATCGTACTTGAGATGAAAATGAACCATATATCTGCTTATGGAATATGAGGTAGTAAATCATTCGAAACATAATAACGATTAATTAAGCACATATACAATAACGTTTACGAATGAATATTGCGAATTATTGTATGGCTTTAATGCGGTATTTAATGTTTTGATTGCGGTCTTTGAAATGGTATCATAGGTGCTGATATAATATCGCGCGAAAAAGGAAAGACCAGTGGTTAATATTGCAGGTGCACCAGTGCGTTGCGCTCGTCGAGGGTGGTTTTGACGCTGGTGCCGAGGAAAGGCGCAGAACGTGTTCGATCGACCCGCGAACGTAGCCTGTGCTCATACTGCGACAGAGTTCGTTTCAGTTAGGCTCAGTCGCTGTTTGTCCGTCGACAGCGTATAGTCGCGTCGGCCTACGATTCCTTTTTTCTTCTTGTTTCTTGCGAACTCTCTCGCAACAGCCGTTCTATACGTACGCCGCCAGTATATCGCGTGATCATCGTTCCCGTTGCTTCCCTTACCCTCTCACGTCCTTCGAAGAAGACCTCCCTTTGGTTTTTCCTTGTTTGGAGGGAATTCATCGCTCGGACACATGGACTGCGAAGTACGAGGGTATTCCAATTTTTTAATATATAAATTTAGTTTCCTCTATGGTGTTAGAGAACATAATGCGAGCATTTTATGATATAACGAATATATTCGTATATATTTTAGTTTATTCATTCGTCAAATTTCCCTAGTAGGCCGGCCTGCAGCTCACATGCAGCACTTAGTAAAAATTTGTTTTGTTAGAGGTTGGCCATTCTTCTTGCTATAAAAATATCGTGAAGTCATATCATATGATAAAGCACCTTCTGAAAGCTAGATGCTCGATAACGAGCCTAATGATTCTGGGTAGTTTGTAATGTCAAGCTTTGAATTGGCGAGATCGCTCTGCTGTCAAACCGCCGTCCAGCGGCGACCACATTCTTTAACCACGTTCAAGGGGTATATCACGCTACAGAAACCATCAAAGGGTTTGCAAGTTAGTTGCCTTTTAGAAGTGGGGCAGTTGGTTGTTACATGTCATCCGTAGTTGCTGGCTGTTCTCCTTAGTCGCCATACATCATAGAGACGACAGTTATAGTCGCCAGTTGTCCTTGCTAATGGTTGCTTGTTGTCGCTAGTTAGTTCTCGTTATCGTTATGTATTCCATCAATCACGTGAAATTTAACGTATGGGATTTTATTCTTCTTTATTCTTTCTGTAGGGAGATTTTTAAGACGAGGAAAATATAGAATATTTCAAGACGACGGTAAGGTTTGAATTTAAATAACTATTTTATGATACAACAAAGTGGAAAAACGATTTAATTTTATAAAGTTTAAGGTAATTTTTTAAAAAACTTCGAATTTAAAAGATTCAAATAGATATCTTAAACGTAATTAAACCCTCCATATCGTAAGAAATTAAATGAAATTGCGCAAGAAAGTTAATACATTTAATGTATTATTTAAACATTTATTTAAAAACATTTATTTAAAATTTAAGTGTAGGCGTTGACGCGCGCGCGCCATTCGAAGCATTTGTCAGTTCGTTACATCTGCGGTAAAAGTTGTAACTACGAAGAAGCTTAACACATGGTGCGTCTCAAGACGACAGTAAAAAGTATTAAGAGATTTTTCGAGATTTTTTCTTTTAAGTTTCCAAGTACTTTTTCTATTTAACTTCTTTTTTTTGCATTTTCTCACAATATTCGATAAATAGAGACGAAATATGACAGTTCTTAGTTCGGGGATTTATTGGTTCGAAAGTTACTTCAAAAGTGTTTCTGGAGTTCGTGCGGTTAATACTTTTAAACTACTGAGTACGACTTATTCCGTATGGCTGGACAAATCTTTGTTGATACTGTAAGCGTAACTGGTCCGGATATTGTCTTGTGGAGATAGAAAAATACACGAAGTATTGATTGAACTACATATTTTTTTAATTCTTTTTTAATTCTTTTAGTTCTTCATATATTGATAATAGAACGATATTCCGCTACTTTGAGCACAATATAGTAATGTTTAAATAAATAATAAAATTTACGCATTTCGTCTTCATGCGTCGATAAGAAAATGCAAAAAAAGTTAAAGAAAGATGATGCGCAGACGCGAAGTTTAGTCAGCAATAATATTTAAAACCTCTAAAATATATTGTACACATTTATTTGCAAATAAGCTCAATGAAATTAAACTGTAACTGTGTTTCCAATAATGTCTTCGATGTATTGCTCGCCATTATGTCGGATTAACAACTCTAAGTGATCGACCTTAATCACTAAATGACGGCCGTGATTCAGTGGTATAGCTTTACATATGACGGACATCGCAGGCGCTTATAAGACGTCTATTGTGAAACGTTTCCAATAGCACCGTTTATGTGATAGTGAAATCTGAATATATATATATCGCTGAAATATATATCGCTTATCACTTGAGTCTGACACGATCGTTTTTAAATAGAATCACAATTTTTTATTCTTTACAAAATCAGTCTATAAAGATTATGTGCAAATAAAATAGATAAATAGATAAATGGTTGTACAAACTTATAAAACAGATATTACAAGTATATCTAAATAAATGATATATTTATAAATTGTAATATTTGATCTAAAGTTTAAATAAATAAAAGAGATACTCGTGACTTACAATAAAAGTATTTTTTTTCAATTTTTAAACAAAGCAAAAGTGGATAACAATTTTTCAAAATGTAAAAATCAACACAATGGTTGGTTTCTTTAATTAATCAATAACGTTTAAAGTTAATTAATGTCCAGAGTGGTTTGTACATTTTGTATTTCGCCGTATTTCAACGTTCGATGTGTAAATAAAACTTGATGCCTGAAATATCGAAAAAATAATTAAATCCGATCGTTCCGTCGAATTTGCAAATTGTATATTCGTGTAAAATCGAGTGCGCTTGTGTATGCTGATACGAAAAGTGGTAGTATATTTTTCTTTTTTCGATTATCGTTATCACTTTTTGTGTGGAAAAATTAATTCCGTGAAATGGAAGTACAATCAATACGGCTTATCACGAAATAATAGCACAACGACGGTACATATTGGTATTGACGTCAGCTTCACAAAATTTCTCGAGTATCGCGGTCGACTATTTGGGTTAAGAATTCATTTTCAAGGTCCTACAAGCACGAGTATCTTATGGATATGAAATTTTCAGTGTACATTTTAATAACCATATTTCATATTGCATGCTGCGGTCCAAGAAAAATTCGCAGTTAATATTCTGCTAATCCCTGCTGCTTTTAAAGACCATAAGTAAGGTCCGTAAGGTCGTCCGTAAGGTTTAAAAGATTTCGAGTAGATTTGTATTACGTATTTTATCTTCTAATTTTTAAAGAGAGGGTCGTGTTTAATCAATTGAAAATGACGAAACTGTAATGGGACATTATTATCAAATATTAAACGTGGTTCCAGTGGGTACTTTTATGGTCTTTGCGAGATATATATGCATTATACGTTGCTATTAGCAACGCGTAGCGATGAACGATGGAGAGCAGTACCTTCGTTATCTCGTCTCGGTTGTGTACATATCAGTAATGCACAGTACTCGTACTAAATATCTTACAAATTCCATACAGATTTTCAGATTAGTTTCGAATAATACCAACACGACCATGATAGTCACAGTACAGTATTAAATAGTGCCACTATGCATAATACACTCCTAAAATGTTTCTACAAATATATTTGTCCGAATATTTTTGTCAGCTACTATATCCTAACCACGATTTATTAAACAATATATAGATTTAAAAAAGAATATATAACGACATTACTTGTTTAGGCTAGATTGGTTTAACTTGTATAGTTTTAATAACTGTGTAAGATCAAACAAGAACTTATCGTTAGTTTGGCGAGATTTGATTACACGAAGCAACATAATTGCTTTGAAACTCAGGACAGAAAACAATGTCAACCGCTAGACGCGTTTGTCTGGTGAACGTGTAACGCGTGAATAATAGATAGCGACAATCACGCGAACGCTAGTTACAGCTGACTTGGCTTACATTGTAGCATTCAAACTAGAGTATACGAGCCGTAAGCGCTATTGAAAGTTCAAAGGCCGACTAGTGAGCTTCATCCTATCTCATTTTTTAATCAGGCGATGGATCGACGAATCGTATTGATTTCGAGGATTATTATAGTTCTGTGGCAATTTTAAAGCGTGGTTTGTTTAATCTTGTCTCGTTAGCTACAGACTCTTTGGCGAGCAGCCTGAAACTTGATCCAGTTTCGAGAAAATGAAAAATTCGTTTCTTCTCTTTGCTTCCCTGTTCCTTCTTTCCTCCTTTTTCCCTTTTTACATCGCGTTAAGACCCGTTAAATAATATTGACTGCCGTGGACGCTGGCTGAGAAGTGCACTTTATAACTAGCTTTAAAATCATTGACGTCGATGAGGACAAAGGTAAGTTAGAGGGTCATTTATCTGAGCTGGTGTTATTCGACCTGAACTCTGCAGCTTTTCAGAGCTTCTTTCGTTTTTCTTTTAAGAGCAGAGATGTTAACTGGTCTTTTGTTACGTGTAAGAAGTATGTACTAAAGCTTATTTAGCACCAATTGGTTGCTCAAAGTCGAGATATACATACCTATATTATATTAATACGTTACAGAAGATTACGCGTTAGTTAGCTTATGAGAATTTATAGTGTGTCACAGATCACAAAAGCAGAATGACTACTTTTTCATAAACGATATATGTATATGAATTGAAAGTTTAACTATTACGCCACATACTTCTCTCGATAAACGTCGTCGAGTGCATATTGTTAAAGAATATTAGCCATTTGAATTAAATAGTTTCGAAGATACTAATGCTTCTGTGAAGTTTTTGCAGGCTGTTAATTTTTTATTGAGATACTACAAATTTTGAATAACTTCGATTAGAAATAAAAATCACATTACATTAACGCGTAGAATGTAACGTAACGTAGATAATGTAAATATAAATTATATTACAAGGAAATAATACGGGTAAGTAATGTGAAACATTCTGGTTAAAATTGCATCCTTTGAGGGCTAGGACACACAGTACTTACGAAGTAGATTAAGTACCAAATGGGGTACTTAAGAAAATTCATGTTGTCATTGTTTAATAAACATCTTCAGCTAATAGCTTTCTGCAAAAGCTGGTTTAAGTTATGCTAGCTTATTCCTTATTAATTGCAATTATATTGTTCGTATCTCCTAGAGGATTAACAATCCATTTTTATAATGGATAATAAAAGTAAATTCCTATTAGGTTGTCCCAAGTTTCTTTCGTTTTATAAAGAAATGACAGATGCACAACATATTTTGTTTTATGTTATTCTATATTATTTTACATTAAATTGGAAAAAGGTGGATCACACGTAATTCAATAAAATAATATAAAACGAAAAATGTTGTACATCTATTACTTTCTTATAAAACGAAAGAAACTTTTGGAACAACCTAATATTTCTCTACTACGACGCTTTTACAGTGCTAAAATATTTGATAAAAATGTTAAGAAATTCTAATATTGATTTAAGCGTATCGATTTATCTGCTCTTCATATTTAATCAAACAGAAATTGTTAATTATGATTTCCACTTAAAAGCGGATTGCATATTATGAGGATAAATTATCAAATTCATCTCTAATATAGACATTAGAGAATCATTCATAGCCGCAATCCTGTTTACCGCTAACATTCCTGGTACTCAATAATTCATTAGGTGACTGCTTTAGCCGCACAGAATACACCTACAAATAATTAATCGCGATTAATATTCCATCGACTTTTGAAAATCCCTCATGTGATCTATTTCATGCGATGAGAATACGTATAAATTGAGATTGCGATCGACCATCCTCAGTCGGATAAATCGAGTGATTCAAATTATAACACAAAAAAAAGTTAAAATTAGTTACATTATCTTTTTCAATTTTTATGTATTATTTGGCGGAAGAAACTTTGGTAATTGGTAAGTAAAGTTCACCTCCTTAATGTTAATGATTTTAATATGTTATTAAGCTCAAAGTTCTAAGGAATTTTCTATATATATATATATATATATACATATACATAACTGTATGCGTATATGTATAATATACGTATAACAACGAAAGTTCAGCTCTCAAGTGTACGCAAAACTTTTATGTTCATTTTACGCTATACCAGTATGTTTCATGAATTTGTTTGCTAACAGTATCGAAACAAATAACAAGCAGAGGACGAGCTATTCATGAATTGTTTTGCCAGCGTGTACGCTCCCAATATTTTCTATTTGAGAAAACATACTTGTTGCTATTGCAACTACAAATATTTTTACAGTCGACGCTTTTGCCGTGAATCATTGGCTAACATGTAAAATCGAGAAAAAACATGGTTTATTGTGATGGAAATGTGGAAAACCGCAAAACCGATATAGAAGGGAAAATAAAGGAAAGGAAGGTAGATAAGTAGAAGCTTGGGGCCAAGTTTAATTCACTGAAACCGAGCTGCTTGTATTATCACAAAACAAAATTGCCAGTACGTCATTTCCATACTCTCGTCCTCGCGAAAATGGTTTCGCTTGTTAAGGAAAAACGAAGAGACAGGGAAGAGAGGAAAAAGCAGACGGAGAGCTCTTTTAAAAAGCTGGCGAACCGTGTGTTACCACAACGAGACACGCAATGCTATTTGTCGCTTTAAATTGTGTCGCAACTCGTTTTTGAGATCTTTGTCAGGGACGCGTTAAAACACGCTGCAAATATATTTCTGGCTTTTCTGGGGTTTAACTGAAATATGACAAATAACGTTGTAAAACATATGTACTTATGACTTACAGAGTAATTGAGTGTACAAAATATATAGTATACAAAATAGCCAGCGATTTAGGGCTTTAAAAGATCAAAAGGAAAGAAAAGAAAAGAGAAGAAGAAAGATAATATGTTGTGGCAGTCTAAGTCGATCTAAGAAAATAGATAAAGGGAGGGAGGGGCAAAGCTAGTTAATCTGGAAAGAATCCAAGCGTCAATTTCAAGCATTTACAGAGAATCAAGCGGGCTGGTTAAAGTCGTGAGTTGAGCAATTATCCCGCGTTAGGTTCAATCAGGTTAGTCCCACGCGAAATTGATCCAACCATGCGAAAACGAGTGTATTCTGATTTCTGTCGCAGATACTTCTGGCTAGTGCAGTACCTACACGGTGGTTGTTGAAATAGCCGCTTCTCATCTATTTTCCGCAGCGCGGACATCATCCTTTGATCCCTTACGACTAACGAAGTTTTCGAAGATGTACGGCAGTTTGAGATTCTACTTGAAAATGATCATGATTGCGGTCTGTGTGTCGTCTGCTCTTCTTTTTGTCCTTCCGTTAAAGACTGGTAAGTTGATACTGAATAATTATGCGATCGAAACCCTATATAATGGCTACAAAAATGCCGCTAATATAATATTCCTTCTTTCTTGTATCTGTCTGCCTCTCAGGTCGTTTTACTAATTACAATAAGTAATTTCGACTTCTTTGCGCTCTCTTTTAACGCATTCGAGACCGAAAGAAATTCATATCAGTCAGTAGGCAAGGGTATAGTATACATATTTTATATATAACTTATGTAGTAATGTATATATCATGTTAATTTCATATTTTTTCCAATATATATATATATATATATATGTTACGCCGCCTAAAACATCTGCACGCCAGCCCGCGCGACCGGACAACAACCGACCTGCGTAACGGCACTTCGACCCTCAATAAACCTAAGGACCCACCATAACTTTCACTTCCCTGCATTGTTTCGCCATATGTCTTCAATCCGATTGCCTTGAAGAATTACTAAACCTTAAAAATATGCTCGAAACACAGTCGGTTTTAGAGGTGTCCTTGGGTTTATTAGTCGCCTTTAAAACACGGAGAAAGCGGGTATGCACCCATTAGGAAAATCCGAATAGCCCTGTAATAAAACAAGCTAGGTTTTTCTCACGCACACAGTCATTTACGCACCACGATGGTAGGAGACTCCCTACTCATCCCTTCGAGCAGTAGTGCAGGTCATGACCAATCGACACCGCGGTTCGTTACCCTCACTTTTCCTAACGAAAGTGGGACCAACGAATCCGCGTTCTTTAGGCACAGGGGCACACCCACACCGAACTTTTCTTCCGTATTAAAACAAGAGCGACAGACAGTCTAAAAACTAACGCCTAACGCAGCAGTCTACACATAGCGCGAGAGTCGCATACTTCACGCACATCTTTTATCGGTTCTCGGCGGTGTCGAACATACATCTTCTCTCCTAAACATATTATAGTGCTAAGTCCATTGACACATTAATTTCCATTATAAGAGCCCTGCTCTAGCGTACATATCTATCGCATCTTCGTGCGACAAATTGTTAACTATTTATTTCTCTACGTCAGTGTAATCTAAGTGGTGTAAATATATACTTTATAATACTGTGAATCCCAGTGTTATACAAACTCAATCACCCCTTATTATCTCAACGGAAATCAGGGGATCGATCAATTCGTGGTGTCGATTGTTATAATCGTAACGGGGATTTACGACCCCCGTTGACGTCTTTCCTCGCGATTACGTCTCCCCGCGATTGGTCGAAATTACAATATATATATATATATATATATATAACTGTACATAATACATTATAGAATAACATAGTATATAATTTTATATTTTAAAAATATGAGGCATACTATTTAAGATTGTCATCGATTTAAAATCAAAGTATGAAAAGGATACCCTGGAGAGAGTAAAACACAGAATCATTCTAACTAAACATTCAGATCGTACCGACACCTAGGTATCGTCTTACAATTAAATCTCGGTCTCGAATGGATTAAAATGAAATACATACTTGCAGCTTCAACATCTTCAATATCGAGGAGATTCAAACTTTACAAATAAATGTAAATTGCTATGTAAAACAAAGCGATGTAAAAAGGGAAAAAGGAGGAAAGAAGGAACAGGGAAGCAAAGAGAAGAAACGAATTTTTCATTTTCTCGAAACTGGATCAAGTTTCAATGCGTTAAAAGAGAGCGCAAAGAAGTCGAAATTACTTATTGTAATTAGTAAAACGACCTGAGAGGCAGACAGATACAAGAAAGAAGGAATATTATACTAGCGGCATTTTTGTAGCCATTACATATGGTTTCGATCGCATAATTAATCAGTATCAACTTACCAGTCTTTAACGGAAGGACAAAAAGAAGAGCAGACGACACACAGACCGCAATCATGATCATTTTCAAGTAGAATCTCAAACTGCCGTACATCTTCGAAAACTTCGTTAGTCGTAAGGGATCAAAGGATGATGTCCGTGCTGCGGAAAATAGATGAGAAGCGGCTATTTCAACAACCACCGTGTAGGTACTGCACTAGCCAGAAGTATCTGCGACAGAAATCAGAATACACTCGTTTTCGCATGGTTGGATCAATTTCGCGTGGGACTAACCTGATTGAACCTAACGCGGGATAATTGCTCAACTCACGACTTTAACCAGCCCGCTTGATTCTCTGTAAATGCTTGAAATTGACGCTTGGATTCTTTCCAGATTAACTAGCTTTGCCCCTCCCTCCCTTTATCTATTTTCTTAGATCGACTTAGACTGCCACAACATATTATCTTTCTTCTTTTCTTTTCTCTTTCTTTTGATCTTTTAAAGCCCTAAATCGCTGGCTATTTTGTATACTATATATTTTGTACACTCAATTACTCTGTAAGTCATAAGTACATATGTTTTACAACGTTATTTGTCATATTTCAGTTAAACCCCAGAAAAGCCAGAAATATATTTGCAGCGTGTTTTAACGCGCCCCTGGCAAAGATCTCAAAAACGAGTTGCGGCACAATTTAAAGCGACAAATAGCATCGCGGGTCTCGTTGTGGTAACACACGGTTCGCCAGTTTTTTTTTTCTTTTTTTTTTGATATCGGTGACTGCCATATTCTCTTGAGTTTCCAAATCGTAAAGAATCTTTCCCCGGGGATTGGTCAACTGTGTATGTCCCCATGCGACGTAACTTGCTTAAGGAACACGTGCCGGTGATATGCAGGCAACGTATAATTGATTATCAATGGTCCAGTGGTCATATTGAATGCATGGTCCATGGTGCAATGGTCCAGTGGTCATATTGAATGCCGCTGGATATATCAGCATTTGGCAACCTAACTCAGAGAAGCAGGAAATATGAAGCCACCGAATACCAATTAACTTCGTAGTTGCACGGTTCACATTCCATCATTTCTGAATATGCGAGGACAGTCCTCTTATTGTGCTTTTAATTCTTTTATTTGTTTCATTTTCAGCAAATATACTGGTTTTTTAAATTAAGCTTCTTTTTATACAGAGTTACAGATTATATTAATTTTATATAGAATATATTTAAGAAAGATATTTAATTTTTTGCTAGTTAAGTATTGATCGATTAAGTTACTGTACCTTTGTTCCGATAAATGCGTGCCATTTCCTCGAATCTAATATCATAGCAAATGCCAATACCTATTTTGCAGCCCTTCACATCGAACGTCGTTAGGGAGTTACCAGGACTGAGTGAATCACTCTCTCGAAAAGTAATCTTCTTAGGAATGTCGATGTCGAATAGATGTACCTAATAACATGAAAATGTGGTCGCTAATTCTATTGCTGCAACTTTTGTAATTTAATATCAAAGTTACCAACTCCTAAACTTTAATTATTTATTATTTTTATTTAATAACTGACAGCGTTTTTATCACTTTCTTTTATTAAAAAATCTTATCATTTAATAATGTTTAAAAAGGAGAAAAAATAAGTATAATAATATTTTAAGTATGTGAAAAATTTATATTACACATTACAACAAAAATGGGCGTTTCCCGTATCATAACGTATTTTATAAACCGTAAATTATAGAATTGGTTATAGTATACGTATGTACATATGTATATTCCTAAATTATTCCTAGATAGAGTCACTTTCTTCGCCCCAATATTTTCAAATTCAAAGCCATAAAGGAATATATTACTTACCTTTCGGTGTTTTGCTATCAAAGTTCCATCGGGACCCCAAATAGTACAGGTATTGTACAATTTAGCGCCCTCTATTTCAGGCATCGTACCACCAACTACATAGATGTTGTTTTCTTTAGCTGCGTTCGATGAAGCAACGCTCGTTTCACCATCAGGAATACTCTCGGCGTATTTTGGAAAGTACTCTGCATTGCAATATTTCAATTAATGAAAAATAACTGTCTTTTGTTCCAACCATAAATTAAATTGAAATGTTTGTCAGGTTTTTATTTTTTAAATTATTAAAATAACTAAGTTTTATATTTCGACTTAATTAAATATGCAATTACTTAGCTAATAGTATATATAATAAATTGTTTCTACAGGTTCAAAATGAAAAATGAATATTTAGAAATATTTAATTACGACAATGCTATTTGTGTTAGCATCAGTGGCTTGTTACTCAACGACTTTGCTAGTACTTTTTGAAACATAAAGTTAGTTTTCAATTAACACTTATACTAGAGGCGGAATTATAAATGCAAAATAATTGATAATGCTAATTTATAAGTACCTAATTATTAGTATCTTAAAAAATATATTTATACAAAAATCACGATAATCATGAAAATGGGGAAATCCTATATTCTCGAATCAATTCACAATTTATTTTTTATATTAATTAGATTCCGCGCTCATCAGTACGTACTCACTGGCGACATCGAGAAAATGTATCGGCAATTCCTCGTACTACCAGAGGATCGGAAATATCAAAGGATATTATGGCGCAGCGCGAGTGGAGAAACAGAAACATATGAGCTTAACACCGTAATACTCTTATCATAGAAATAGAAGCAGTCCTCAATTCCCGCCCTCTAACTTCTATCTCCACCGATCCAAATGATCTCCTAGCCCTCACTCCCGGACATTTCCTCATTGGCGATTCATTAATGTGCTTACGTGATCGAGATTTCAGGGACATTCCATCGAACCGACTCTCCAAATGGCAGCATATCCAACAGCTTAAACAACATTTTTGGAACCGTTGGCATAAGGAGTATTTGAACGAGCCAACCAACCGCAATAAATGGAGCAAGGGTGGACACAGCATCCAAAAGGGCACAATCGTCATCCTCAGAGAGGACAACGTTCCCTCCATGCATTGGCCTCTGGGCCGAGTTATCAAGATTCATCCAGGCGCCGATGGTGTCATCCGGACAGCTACAGTTCAGACGGCAAAGAGCATTTTGGATCGGGGCGTCAAAAGGCTTGTCCCACTGCCAATTCAACCCGATCTCGAGAAACCCGAACAACTAGCCACCGAGACGAAATAAGATGGGAACTTCAACCACACCTCCCTAGTTTGATCGGTACCCCCTCAACGGGGGGAGAATGTTACGCCATGCGGCTTACCATAGGTCATATTCTTAACTATCGATCGCGGCACTATAATGTCGCAGACGGATCGTCGCGTCTGCCCGGCAAACAAACATTGTAGTGGCAAGCGCATGGTTCATTAAGCACGGCGACTTCCAGAAACGTCGACTCGTGGCCCGTATTTTACCTCGCGTAAAAGAATGTGGCGTGATCCGAACGTAGTGGGGGTCGCCTTCCAGAAAAAACGAAAAAAATCGAAAGGCGTTCAGAACTTTTCGAGAAGTCGAACCGTCAACACATGTGGTATGTCGCGCATTACTTATCAACCAAAACGCAGTTACATTTTTTTGTTCCATTTATATCTTTCTAGTTAATAAGTTGTTGAAATAAACATTAATTTATTTGTGTTAATTCTGTGGAATTTCATTGAACTACCCTTATTATCATAATCGAAATAAGGGGATCGATCAGTTCGTGGCGTCGATTATTTAATCGTAACGGGAACTTACAACTCTCGTTGACGTGCTATCTCGCGATCGCGTCTCTCCGCGAACGGTCGAAACAAAATGATTCACTAAAAACTGTCCTGAATTCCTAAGAATTTATTTACCGCAAAACTGACAAAGTGTTTATTTAAAAAATGAGGTTGAAGGTAGTCCTTTTCTTTCATTTCATTCATTTTCATTTTCTTTCTTAAGTATGGCTAACACAATATCTAATCAATTAAAATTTTATATTTTCACGTGAAAAGTTTCTTTAGATAATTATTATCAACATGATGACTAACTCTTACGGATTAATACGTGTCTGTAGGGCAATCCGGTGGACTTGATCGGCTTTTTACTTCGAAAGTTGAGTAATCGGTGTCGCTTTCTTACGCATCTTTGAACTGTATAAATGTTTTAAAATTGTTTGATCCAGAATGTACCACACCGGACAATCAAGAAGGCAGGTGCCTTGACTACAGAAAATGTAAACCTCTGCAAGAAATATGGCAGATACAGTACCGTACAGCCACCGATTTTTATAGACGATCAGTGTGCAGATACCAGGGCAATGTTACGATCGTTTGCTGTCCGAACGATCCAAACAAAGAGAAGAGAGAAATTTTAATAAAAACTGTGTATAAGTATAAGGCTTTGCGACCACCATACTGTGGTTTTAGCAACGTCTCTCATACCAGGGTGGTCGATGGTAAATCAGCTGAACTTGGTACGTTTTATGTCTTTCTTTCCGATTAATAATAAGCCATTTACTGCAAAGAATGAACTTTAAAGGCATTAAACAGCACATCAATGTACATTTCAATTAGACTAAATAATAATGCTATGATTTTATCGGTAGTAACTTTACTTATTAACTTGAATTATTTCTTTCTTTTACTTCATGTTAGGAAGAGTATCTTTTTGCTTGAAATAAAAAATTGATATAGGAGTAATAATATGGATAGAGATCAAAAACTGTTAGGGCAGAAATTACACGTTTGAACTTTATAGTTCAGTATAGTTCAAATAGAAATTATATAGAATTATTTAATAATTTGTATTCCACTGGAATAAAAATTTAATTTCTGTCTTTATCAAATCTCTATTTCAGAGTATTTGTACGTATGTACTTATCGTCTGCTGTATGATCGAATATCGAATAGGTAATAATCGTTGTTACTCGTTATGTGAGAAAAAATTATGTATATTCACAACTATGACTATTGCATTTTAGGCGCTTGGCCATGGATCGCTGCATTAGGTTTTCGTAATCCCCGAAACCCAGACAAACCACTATGGAAGTGCGGAGGTTCCCTGATATCGGCTAGGCATGTTTTGACCGCAGCACATTGTGCACATATGGATGGAATAGAAAACATACACAATCATAATATTGCCATTCTTAGATTGGTGGAGGAGGTGCCATTTTCGAGTAAGTCCTCAAATATATATATATATATATATATATATGCTATTGAGTATTACTGAAGTATCATATCCTGAAATTTCTTACTGTACACATATATTGTGTCATAAAGCATGTACAATTCTTTCTCATACTTTTGGTCATTCGTTTCCTGCATTTTCATTTATTTTTTTATTTTTCAGGGTACGTATATCCCATTTGTACGAAAGAGCCCCTATGAAAGAGCAACTTCGTCGGCTATAACCCCCTTGTTGCTGGATGGGGAGCGTTAAGATATAGTAAGCGATATCAATTTTATAATAAAATTAAACAGTTCCAGTCTTAAATATCTTTCTTATTTTCTTCGTAGGACGACCACGACGTAATGCATTAATGGAAGTACAAATGCCAGTGATTAAGAACGCCGAATGCAAAATAGCTTATTCCAAATTTCCTAATGCACCTGATATCACTGATGGTATAATATGCGCCGAACATGCTCAGGGTGGAGAGGATTCTTGTACGGTAACTAAGTTACAGAGTTACTACAAACTATACGGTATCTGAAGACACGTCGATTCGAATTAACATCAAATCGACGTCTTAAACATTAAAAATAATAGATAAACACAATTTAATAGTTTTGCCCACTTCTCACACCTCGTTATGGTATTTAATCTAATTTCCTTCTAATCTTAATTTTGCTCAAAATACATATAACATGTACGTTATAAATTGGAGTATTTCAATACACAAATCAATAAAAGATTATTACTGTATATAAGTATAATTTCAATACAATTCGATCGATATATTTCAGTATCTTTGATTAAAAATTTAACGATCCTTTCAGGCTGACCGCGGCGGACCACTGCTGATACAACATGAATTAACCTCGTATTTAATAGGTATTGTGTCTTATGCTTATAAGTGCGGCACAGCTGGGTATCCCAGCGTTCACACTAGGGTCACATCGTACCTTGACTTCATTCTCCAAGCGATGCAATAATATGATATTACTGTTCCATAAATATCATTGTGTAAAAAACGTAAAGTTGGATTTTCTTATTGTGGAGATAAGAAACAGCTCAAATTTACATTGTTTTGTACGCTACAAATTATAGGCTTAAAATGTACGAAATGTAACTTTGAAACGACACTAATTTTTTACGCACGATAAACCTCCACGACTTAGGTATGTAAAGATGATAAACGTATATTAATCCTATTAATTTGGTAATAATAAACCAACTTTCTGAGAAGTTCTGTAAATTTCGTTTCTGTTGTATCAAGAGAATAATGGAATATTCCACTTAGATCGTATACTTCTTGTATGTACGTACAAAATTTTCCGGCTAATCTAAAACACTTCATAAGATAGGGAGCTTCTGGAAATTCGGACACAGAGAGTGCATAAAATACAAGATAAGTCTCGTGTCTTTCAAAATTATTTTTTATTCGCTAAAAACGTCCTGTGTACTCATGCAATCACATGCAACCTCGACACTTCACTTATTTTTTATCACTTTCCAATTCAATACACAGTTTCTGCATTTTTGACTATATGTAAGAGAAATTTCCATTCAGCCAAAGGTGTACTTACAGATTATAGATTCCTATACGACTCTCAGTAAAAATTTATCCGCACTCCAGATAGTTAAAACTTCTGTCGACCGTATTGATCCATCTGCACTCTTCGTGTGACGTCAATATCTGTTCAGTGCTGCTGCGCAGGTTTCTTTGTGTTACGTCAATTCGTTTGTGACCGTTGCGCGAGTAATGGCGCTTTGCAATGGTGATTTGCAGGAAAACAGTGCAGGATGCTGTGATTCGCTTCTTGTGGTCGGAGGTTATGTTTGATGCCTATATTTATCAAAGATTTAATGCACATTATGGAGAAAGTGTTTTGTCACGAAGTGTGTTTGAATGGGCACAAAAGTTCAAAGAAGATCGCACAAGTGTTATGAAAAAACAGCTGGACGCCCGCCCACATCCACGATGACAACATTGAACGTGCTCATGAACTTATGCTCTATGGAATAGACGAGTGACACTGGATAATGTGGCAAATCATTTGCAAATCAGCCACGGCTCTGCTTATGCAATAGTGCACGACAGATTTGGGTTTTAAAAAGTTTGTGCGAGATGGATGCCGGAGAAGCTGATGAAAAGGTGAAGACGACGATGCATTCGTGGTTCGCAGCTCAGCCCAAAACATTTTTTAATGAGAAAATACGAAGGTCCTTCGGCAAATGGACAAAGTGTATACAGAAATCGAATGATTATGTCAAAAAATGATGTATGTCTTTTTGACAATTGCTTAAAATAAATTCTACACCGACAGAGCGGGTAACTTTTTACTCACCCTCGTAAGACACTTAAATTTCCAATCTATTATGATGAATAAAAGAGCTTATACTATTAAATCTAATTGTATTTTGTTGCATGAGAGTACACGTGTATGTGATGTACATTACCTTTATATCCCCTGGAACGCTTCAATATTGCGCATATATACTATATTTTGTACAGCTTCTATAAAATTTCGTATGTTTGTTTAGGCTGTTAATCTAGAGGCTGGAGTACAAAGAAGTGGCACAATGATGTGGGCTGATGACATTTATAATTATCAAGGAATCACCCCTACATTCGCCCAGGTATATATCGTTGACTATAATGTATTTAACATATATGATTGTTAGAATATTAATAATTAATTTTTAATTCTATCAGAATTTTAATGAAACTGTCCCTTTGGAAGGAAGAACTGATACCTTGATATCACGGTTTGTACATCCTATATATACGACAAATTTTAGAACATTATATAACGAAGAACCAGATTGTCGTGGCCATGTGATGTGAATAAAAGGACTTGAGTTTGATGATATTTTTATAATGTTAGATAACATAACTAAGTATCTTCACAGTAAGATAGGATGACATGGTTTACATGATCTTAATGTTGTTCACTTGAGTGATGATATTATAAGGAAAAGTGTAATATCACAGGTAGGATGATTCATAATTTGGAACTACTAACTCATGTATGTATTAAAAATTAAAGAAATATATTAAATTTTATAGGATATTTATGTTTAGTAACCAGTAATTCAGAGATTGGTATTCATGGTTACTATAACGAGGCTGTAGAAACGCACCCTTTCTTCTTTGCAAATGGTCCCGTATTTATGTCTAAGCCGAAACTGGAACCTCTGAATAATTTAGATTTATTCTTGTTATTTTCTAAAATACTTATCTACAGTATACCATAAGGAATGATACCGTGTCGCACCTAATCAAGTGCCTGAAGAAACATCAACAGGATATCACAGTAATCCCGTATCGACTGATATGTAAGTAAAAGTTATGTGTCATTGTTATACACAGTTATGTGTTACTGTTATACACAGTTATTTATCATTTTCTATTAATTCAGTTGTAGCCACTACAATATCTATGACACTGGTAGTAACTATGAGAACAATAATGATGTGTTCTATAAGAGGAAATGATGATTAGGAACAAAAACTTACAGGTAAGTCAAAGTATATGTTATTTGCCATTTGAAAAGAAAGTTACTAACTTGGAATTTTTTGATAAATAATAATTGTGCAAAATATATTGGATTTCAAATTTGTCAAAAATTGAAATTTAAGAAGCATTGTAATAATACAACATTAATATTTTGATTTTCAGGAGATATCATGCGGTGGATGGATAATATGTAAAAAATATTAAGCAGTATATGAATTTTCATATTGCGTAGAGATAACAAAATGAATTTTAAAAAATGTCGACATGGCAATAAGAAATAGCATCATGACAAAGGATATATAAAGACAGTTTCATTTTTTATAAATAAAAATTTGTTGTTCCAGATTTTGAAATATAGTGAAACGTTTAATTAGTATCTTAATATCCTTAAATAATTATTATTTTAGAATCAATTGTAATTGTATCATACGTACTTTTGAATTCGTGCAAGAACATATGTAATTTTGAAGTAGTTATAATTAGGAAATTGTTAGACGCGAACAGTATGCGAAAAGTTAGTATGCAGTGTAATAATTATCAATTAAAACACAAGAATTAAATTCTTGAGGAAAAAATTTCCGGAATTTCTTATTTACATGATTATAAAGAAATCCATAATAAAAAGGAGCTGCTTTCTAATACTTCTCTTCCTTGTAATGCCTACGTTAACAATAACGAGGTTCGACTTTTTGTCTTTAGAGGGATACTGGAAAATTTGAAAGTACAGTACCATTGGGAAGAAAATCACGATATTGAAAACGATATTTGCAAGTAAATTTCCAAAAAATCTGTTTTCAAATTTTCGCTTTCTATTTCACATTAAAAGAAAGGGAGGGCTGCCTTCTTTTTCTGCCAGACAAAACAAACATTCTGAATCTCGTATCAATGAATGATGTCAATAAGTTATTTTTCTTTTCAGATTGAACAATATTCCAGATTTATTCATAATTTCATACTACGCGAAGAATAGACTTTCATAGGTATATAAAGGAAATATTAAGTATAGGAAAACTCTTTTTCGTTATAGGTGACATATGCTTCACGGTTGAACACATGTATTTTTGAACACATATAAATGAAAAAGTACTCTTATGGAGAAAAAGAATTGATACCTTCGATTGACATTAGATAATGTATATAAACTTATGAACAATCACTATCAGTTTGTATTTTAGGTGCACACGCAGATTTGTTGGAGTTCTTATAAAATGTACGTCCTGTACGAACGTTTTATTCTTCCAAATTTTACGATACTATGTCTCATATGATAACTATATGGATTAAACGTAATATAAATGATCCGAAAATAGACTCGAACGACATTAATTGTCTTTCTATTTATACCAATATCGAAAAAACAAGTAAAGCTGGAGCAATAGTATGCAAGAATGGACTATTTATTATTTTAAACCAAATCATAGCATATTCAGAATGCACAGTATTATCATGAAATGTAAATGAATCAGTTGTAAACGAACGATTTTACTGTAAAATCGTTGCCTCCTTTTTTTCATCTGAAATATAGCAGCACTGAGTACATTCTTTTAATATATAATAAAACGAGATATCTTTATAAAGTTACATATGTCATCACTGGTAACTGTTATATCGTAAGACACCAAATATACCGTTAGTATGGAATGATATTTTTATGAAGATATACTTTAATGATAGATTTTATGAATGAAACGTTATATAAGAAAAATTATCTCTTGTTATTCTATGAAGTGTAGTAGCTAATGAAGATTAATTTTACGAAGTATTAGAGCAAAAGAGAATTAAAAAATTAAAAAGATCTAAATAAGATTGTTCGTGTGGCTTAATTATCTCAATTCTGGTACACCACTTGTTACATTCTAACTAATTAGCGCTAAACAATAACTTGCAAATATTAAAGATATTAACACCTTAATATTAACACCTAAAGGTTTTCAGGAAATTTTATAATATTTGATTATTGTATATCTAGTCATTGATTGATAAAATTTCTTGTATAAGCATAGATCGAGGTTGACGTCATACGCAGATTGCATATCATCGACAGGTATCGTTTTAATTTATTTTATGGCTAGAATCATTTGAATATTATACGAATAATTATTTCGTAACAAAACAACAAAATTTCGACGAAACAAAAAAATATTGAAAATTCCGTTGTCATTAGATCAATTATTTTTGCAATGATTTTTATTTCCATGTAATTACATATGAAATGGGTAATTCATTAACATCTCCTCGAATCGAATATAATTCGTTACACTTCACAACGATTCAAATAATGGACGGGAAATATATAATAAGTTTCCTGTCCTTGCGTTAAAATAATACTGTACAAATCAGATGATACAGGAAATACCCAAAAAACCCAATTACATCCACATTGCATGACAGCACACTTGCAATGGATTTTTGTGATTTCAATGTCACAGACAATGACACAACTAATCAGAACACGTTCGAGGTTATAGACATTGAAATTACCGCGTGTTTAATACGTTTAAAGCATAAATCTAAATTTCACGCGATTATTTCTTTGCACATTGTGAAACTCTTAAATTATCTTAATCGAATAAATAATCCTAATGTAATAAAACATCTTGAAATAGACCTAGATATCTGAAACAGAAACTCGAAGGATAAGAAATCCTAAAAGGTACTAATCCTAAAATCACAAACTCCTAAATAACAAACAAGTGATAAAACCTGTTATAAATAATAAACCTTACCTGGAATAATCAAATCCTAACTAATCGAAAATAAAATAAGGCAAGCAATTCTTAATCTTTCAAGTAATTTTTCCGAAGACACAGAAAGATAGAGAAATTAAAAAGACGCAGCACAATGAAAGTTTCAGAGCGATGAATACGATCGTATTAAACTAAATAATTTTCAAAAGTGAAATTACACTGAAACGTATATCGATGATATTTGTCATTTCTACGATCTGTTTCGCTTGATCGTGCTTCTTTTCTGATGTAAATTCAATTTATAATACGAACCAAGTTTCCTTTATTATTATTAGTCCTGCGTCTTTTTAATTCGTCACTTCTTTTATTTCAGAACAATGACGGGCTCCAAGATGCTGTTCGGATGTTTAGCGTTAATTGCTTTTCTGCATCCATTAGTTCACGTTTGTACTTCGAGCAGTACAGCTCAAGGTTTGTACTTCGAGTTGTCTTTTTCCATGCACTTCAAATTCTAATACGATCTGGTCACGTGGCCTTCGTGATTTCGACAATTTCGAAATTTTACCTGTTTGGTAATCGTCAATGAAAAAAGAAGTTATGCGTGACCTCAACACATTGAAACAATTTTTATGATTTTTTATTTGCCGGTTGGTCAGCAAGTTAATGGAAAAGTTTCACTTAACTATTCGCGTTAATTTCTTCGGTTTAACTTTTGGGAAATGCTTCGTTAGCTTCGGGAATATTCCAACGATTCGTTT